>NC_040037.1:6488446-6517307 GCF_003713205.1 Coffea eugenioides
GCGATAAATCGCGTGTGGGGTATTTAGGAGTTTATAAATGTAAAACTTGATTAGGATGAATTTAATTGTATATGTATACTCCGCGCACGTCAAGTTTTTGGCGCCGTTGCCGGGGAAGATTTGGCAATATCGGTGTGAAGAGCAACTTTATTAGTTTAGACATAATATTAGTTATAATGTGAATGTTATTTTCTGTTATTTTAGTATTTTTTTTGTGTGTATGCATTTTATTACCTATTCTTCTTACTAATTTTGCTCTTAAGTTGTTTAAAAGCAATTTTAGGTAATGAGGAGGGTAGGTCAATTTGGAGGACAATGCTTGAGAAGTGGAAGATTGGTAATGGATGGTTACCAAGTGCAAAGCTCCTTTAATAGAGGTAATCAAGAATTTACTGAATGTATGTCTTTTGAAGATGGTTTAAGGTGCTTAAAGGCTAAATTTGATGTTATGATGTTACAAGTTCAAATGGACACAATTATGCATGAAATTGAGCAAGGGAGGAATGTTAATGCTTTTAATTCTTATCATGTGATTTGTGACTTGTGTGGAAGTTATCATGCTACTAATACATGTATGCAAGCACAAAATGTGGATTATTATGATAAATTAGAGCATTACAATCCTTGTTTTGATCAATATAGTGCTAATTGGAGCAATTCTCCTACTTATGGCTGGGATAATCAATGTACATATAGTGATTATTCATATTTTTATGATTACCAACATGAAAGTGTCCAATATGAATCAAAACCATCTTGGGAGTTGGCAATAGAAAGAGTAGCTAATGATTCTAAGCCATCTTGGGAGTTAGCTTTAGAAAAGCTAGCAAATGCAACTTCCGACCGTTTTGATAGGATTGAGGAAAGAATAGATGAATTAGCTTCTCACTTTGGTAATATACATGAGCAATTGAATGTATTGTGTGAAGTTATTTGTTCTAATAATTTGCAAAATGATCCTAGCATGAATGGTGGAAATGTTGTATGTGAAAATGGATTGCATTTGGATGAAAATGATGAATCTCAATTATATTTCAATGAGCAAATATCCATTTCACATGATAATACATTTGAAACTAACTTTGAGCCTCAAGAGGTGAGTTTTAATGACTCATTTTTCACCCCTCTTGAGGAGTGCAGTGAAAGTATAGGTTCTAAAGGTATTCCTGCCCAAGATACTCTCATGACATTTCCTTTGGTAAGTTCTCAAGTGGTGTATATTCAAGGTAATATCTATGAAACACTTGGGATAGGTAAGTCACTTTCATTTCTCACATCATTAGATCATGTGGCTTTGGCTATAAAGTCACCATTTAATGATCCACCAAGGCCTAAAATGGTGGATTATTCGTTAACTAAACCTCCTTGAAAAATGAGGTGAAATAGTCAAGCTATTGACTTTAAAGAAGCGCTTATTGGGAGGCAACCCAATGCTTGTTTAAGTTGGTGTTACTTTGGAGTGATTTTATGTTTAAAGCATAAGTTTGAGTAATTTTGTTGTTTTTCATTTGTAGGTTTTGGAAAAGTGACCAAAAGAGGTGAAAAAGGCGAAGTTTGATCAAAGATCTCAACACCTCAAATTCAGTAATTGTGGTTTTTGTTGCATTAAAGAGGTTTAGAATGCATGTTTAGATCATTTTACATGTGCGTGAATGGTTTATTTTGACATAGAAATAATCTATGGTGTATTTTGAAGAATTGAGGTCAAACTGAAAATTGCAAAAAAATTCTGCAATAAGTGCAGATTCAATGGATCCGAGGCCTCGGATCCACTTCTGCAATCAGAAAAAAATTCGAACTTCTTGATCCGAGCTCACTCACAATGATCCGACCTCGGATCCTTTCAAAAACGACCTCGGATCCTTTTAAAAACGAAGGCTTGGATCACTTTTCAACTCCACTTTTCTTCATGTTGGCTTGTTTTTAGTAAGTTTTAGTTGTTCGATTGATGTTTTTGTGTGTTTTGTAGGTGGCAATGGCAAGAGTTCATGCAAATGATCTCAATTGCAAAAGTGTTTATATTAAGGCAAAAAGGGAGTTTTCATGTTCAATTGCTGCATTTCATGCATTTAAAGTGTTTCATGTTTAAGTTATATTCATGCATGATCATGTTAAATTTGAATTTTATTCAAAGAACATGAAGTAGGTTGAATGTGGAAGGTTGGCCAAGCAAATTTGGAGGAAAAACTGCAGAAAACAGCTTTTTCTGCAGCAAATCCGGCCATAAATCCGGCCAAATGTTGGCCGGATTGAAGGCCGGATAGTCAGGGGAGAAAAGAAAATTTTTTCGAGCATTCTGGACAGAATCCGGCCGAAAATCCGGCCTGAAATCCGGCCAAAAACTGGCCGGATTGTAAAAAAAAAAAAAAAAAAAAAAAAAAAAAAATCCGCTGTAGAAAATCCGGCCAACAATCCGGCCGGAAATCCGGCCAGAAAGTGGCCGGATATGCAACAGTAAAAAAAAAAAAAAAAATTTTGCCCAGAATCCCTCCACGAATCCCTCCAATTTCTGGCCGGATTGTGAACAGTAACCAGCGTAAGATGAATCCGTTTCACGATCATTGATCATTGATGACAAAATGTATAAATAGAACTTATTTTGTTCATGATTGTGGATTTTTTGTGTGAAATTAGCTTCCCTTTGCTTTGGATACTAATGCATATATTTGATTAGCAAAGATTAGCTCATGTCATGTTTTTATCCCTTGAACATTGTATGGTTCCACATGCTTGATCATTTTTCCTTTTTCCTTGAATTGCATGATTTTGTTGATTGCAACCTTTTATTTTTAAGAAATTTATTTGTTTTGATTTTGTCTTTTTCAGGGTGCAATAAGTGAACTTCCATTCTTTCTCAAATACGGTTGAAAATTCATCACTTGGACATGGTTTCGGATTGCGCAAGTCATAAGGGGAGTATTTTCTTTTACTCTTTCTTTATTTTCCTTTTCTCACATTGAGGACAATGTGAAGTTTAAGTGTGGGGGAGGAAATATGTGAACTTGCATTCTAATGCTATGTGATGATATTTTGTGAATTGAAATGCTTAGAAATATTGGAATTGTGTTTGAATTATTTGCCATGTGGATAATTTGCTTGAAATTGGGTTTGTTGGCAGGGAGTTTTCATCCATTTATAAGGAGAAACTCTGTAAAAATTTTTCTAAAATCTTTTCTAATATTTCATTATGGCCCAAAAGTTCTTCAAATTTTTGCATTTTCATTCAAAAAGGGCAAAGTATTCCAACCTTAAGTGTTTTATTCTTCCAATTGTTGAAATGTTATATGTATTTTGGAAGGTTTAGTCCTCATTTAACTTGGAAATGTTTATTACGCAATTAGAATTTTTACATTTTAGAAAGTATATTTGGTAAAATGAGGAAAATTATGCCTATAATTTTACATGTTTAATGAGATTTCTTCTCTTTACTTAATTTTGCAAGTAAGTGATTGATATAGTCGATAAAGGTTATATTCCTCCTTTGATTATTCTTATATATTTTCTAAGAGGGAATATCTATTTATTGTCCTTTATTTCCGAAAAAGAAAAAAAAAGTAGAAAAAAAAAAAAAAAAAGAGAAAAGAAAAGAAAGTAAATAAAAATTGTTTTACTCCAATGATTCTCGTACCGAGTAACCGGGGGTTGGCATCTACAAATGTCGACATTCGCGTAAAAAGGTACTTGAATTAAGAGTATGCATTAGCAACTTGAATAAGTGAAATGTTGAGTAACCGGGGATCTTCACCTAAAAGTGTCGATTTTCGCGTAAAAAGGCATTCTCACTATTTAAGTAAAATTTGTGTGAATAAATCCCTCTTAGTTATAGAATTTTGAGAAAAAAGATGATTATAGGAGGAGGAAGGCTATAAATTGACTATGTGATTTGCTTATTTGTAAAATTAGGTTAGGGTAAGAGATTAAGTTTAACTTGTTGAATTTAGGGTATAATTATCTTTCCTTTACTTGATATTATGAGTATTTAGTGTAAATTGAATAATTGTATAATGATTATTTTCCAAGTCTTGAGGAATTAAATTGGACAAAGTGCATATATTGTTTCACCTCTTGAATCATTGCATTTGATTATGTGTGAATTGCTTGAGGACAAGCAATGATTTAAGTGTGGGGGAGTTTGATAAGTGACTAATTTACGTAATAATTGTATGATATTTTATATTATTTTTAGTCACTTTAGTTATATTATTGGAAGAAAATGAATCATTTTGGCTATAATTGGTGAAAAATACTTTGAAGTGATTAAATGAGGTTTTTATCACTTTTTACTTGGATTTTGTGTATTTTGACAGTTTTGACACATTTTAGTATTTCGGCTATAACGTGAGCTACAATGATCGGATTGGGATGATTCTTGAACCCATTTGAAGATAAGAGATAGATCTACAACTTTGGTGAAGACATCTGAATCCAGTTTGAAGGTTTTCCAGGTCAAAAGGCCGAAGTACAGAGTCAATTGCTATTGGTCGAAACTGGAACAAGGCATGGAGCAGGCAAGGGTATTTCAGTCATATCTCAGCCTACACAGATCCAAATGAGGTGATTCTTGATGCATTAGAAAGATAACTCAAAAGGCTACAACTTTCGTGTTTTAGACATGAGTTGGTTCAGCCTCTAACATCAAGAAAAGATCGGTTGAAGTTGGGCAAAAAAACAGAGCAAGTGATCCACACTCGGATCCACTATTCATCCGAACCCTCGGCTGTTTCTGGTTAGTTCCGAGATCCATACGGATCCGAGGTACTGTAGCAGCTCGGATCACTGTAGCAGCCCAGATTTACTGTAGCAATCCGGCCTGAATTTGGCCGGATTTATGGCCGGATTCCTGGCCGGATTGTGGTCAGAAAAGGCTGCTCTGTACGCGTAAAACTCAATTTCACCTCCACCAACTCACATTGGATGCTAGACATGTGAGAAACATTCCCAGCTGTAAAAGGGAGATGTAATCCTCATTTCTTGACCACCTTTCATCATAAAATAGCCAAATTCATTGCAAGAAGGGGAGAGATTGGAGTTCATAGCAGAAAATAGAGAGTGAGCTACGGGAGAAGCTGGAAGTTGCAGAAATGTAGCTCTTTCATCTCCCTAGTGTTAGTTTAGCTTAGTATAGAGTAGTGTAGTTTTTCCATTCTTGTTTATTATCTAGATTAGGATGCAAATGGAGGATGAAGAAGGCAAGGAAGAAAGCTCATGTGACAAGGGTTGTATTCCTTCCAAATCTTTATCTTTTGTATTTGATTCCAAATTTAGTTAATATACAAGTTCTGGATTTTGTGTTCATTATGTGTTTCTAAAGTTTATACCTTGGGTTTGGTTGAACTTTCTATAATTGTTAGTGTTTATTATTTGGTTATTTGACTGCTATGATTTGAGCAAGTTATTTAGCACTTTAGCTCTTGAAATCATGATTAATCTGGTACCATTAATTGTGATTATCTAAGGTGTTGTTTCTGCAATGAAAATTGAGATTTAACACTAGTTCAAGAAGTGCTAAACATAGGGAGTACACTCACGAAAGTAGAGGTGCATCTATGTGGTTTTTAGTGATTCATTTCATGTAATTTCATTGAGGAAATGAACTTGTAGCTAATTTCATAACCATGAGAATAGGTATGGATTAGTTATAAGTATAATTGATTCATTACGAAAGTAGGATTCAAATGCATAAGGAAATTACACCATAACTAGCCTAGATGTAGTAATTAATGATCCAAATATAGCACTTGCATGAGTAGTTAGGGATACCACAACCCAAGGAGCTTTCATTTGCTATTTTTTTGTATAATTTCATTAGGTTTTAATTTGTTATAATTCATTGATAGTCTAAATAATAGAGAAGCTTTAGTAGTACCGGTAATTGCAATCTTCCTTGTGGGATCGACCCTTAATACCCTATACTCGCTCACGATTCGTATACTTGCGATAAATCGCGTGTGGGGTATTTAGGAGTTTATAAATGTAAAACTTGATTAGAATGAGTTTAATTGTATATGTATACTCCGCGCACGTCAAGTTTTTGGCGCCGTTGCCGGGGAAGATTTGGCAATATCGGTGTGAAGAGCAACTTTATTAGTTTAGACATAATATTAGTTATAATGTGAATGTTATTTTCTGTTATTTTAGTATTTTTTTTTGTGTGTATGCATTTTATTACCTATTCTTCTTACTAATTTTGCTCTTAAGTTGTTTAAAAGCAATTTTAGGTAATGAGGAGGGTAGGTCAATTTGGAGGACAATGCTTGAGAAGTGGAAGATTGGTAATGGATGGTTACCAAGTGCAAAGCTCCTTTAATAGAGGTAATCAAGAATTTACTGAATGTATGTCTTTTGAAGATGGTTTAAGGTGCTTAAAGGCTAAATTTGATGTTATGATGTTACAAGTTCAAATGGACACAATTATGCATGAAATTGAGCAAGGGAGGAATGTTAATGCTTTTAATTCTTATCATGTGATTTGTGACTTGTGTGGAAGTTATCATGCTACTAATACATGTATGCAAGCACAAAATGTGGATTATTATGATAAATTAGAGCATTACAATCCTTGTTTTGATCAATATAGTGCTAATTGGAGCAATTCTCCTACTTATGGCTGGGATAATCAATGTACATATAGTGATTATTCATATTTTTATGATTACCAACATGAAAGTGTCCAATATGAATCAAAACCATCTTGGGAGTTGGCAATAGAAAGAGTAGCTAATGATTCTAAGCCATCTTGGGAGTTAGCTTTAGAAAAGCTAGCAAATGCAACTTCCGACCGTTTTGATAGGATTGAGGAAAGAATAGATGAATTAGCTTCTCACTTTGGTAATATACATGAGCAATTGAATGTATTGTGTGAAGTTATTTGTTCTAATAATTTGCAAAATGATCCTAGCATGAATGGTGGAAATGTTGTATGTGAAAATGGATTGCATTTGGATGAAAATGATGAATCTCAATTATATTTCAATGAGCAAATATCCATTTCACATGATAATACATTTGAAACTAACTTTGAGCCTCAAGAGGTGAGTTTTAATGACTCATTTTTCACCCCTCTTGAGGAGTGCAGTGAAAGTATAGGTTCTAAAGGTATTCCTGCCCAAGATACTCTCATGACATTTCCTTTGGTAAGTTCTCAAGTGGTGTATATTCAAGGTAATATCTATGAAACACTTGGGATAGGTAAGTCACTTTCATTTCTCACATCATTAGATCATGTGGCTTTGGCTATAAAGTCACCATTTAATGATCCACCAAGGCCTAAAATGGTGGATTATTCGTTAACTAAACCTCCTTGAAAAATGAGGTGAAATAGTCAAGCTATTGACTTTAAAGAAGCGCTTATTGGGAGGCAACCCAATGCTTGTTTAAGTTGGTGTTACTTTGGAGTGATTTTATGTTTAAAGCATAAGTTTGAGTAATTTTGTTGTTTTTCATTTGTAGGTTTTGGAAAAGTGACCAAAAGAGGTGAAAAAGGCGAAGTTTGATCAAAGATCTCAACACCTCAAATTCAGTAATTGTGGTTTTTGTTGCATTAAAGAGGTTTAGAATGCATGTTTAGATCATTTTACATGTGCGTGAATGGTTTATTTTGACATAGAAATAATCTATGGTGTATTTTGAAGAATTGAGGTCAAACTGAAAATTGCAAAAAAATTCTGCAATAAGTGCAGATTCATATGGATCCGAGGCCTCGGATCCACTTCTGCAATCAGAAAAAAATTCGAACTTCTTGATCCGAGCTCACTCACAATGATCCGACCTCGGATCCTTTCAAAAACGACCTCGGATCCTTTTAAAAACGAAGGCTTGGATCACTTTTCAACTCCACTTTTCTTCATGTTGGCTTGTTTTTAGTAAGTTTTAGTTGTTCGATTGATGTTTTTGTGTGTTTTGTAGGTGGCAATGGCAAGAGTTCATGCAAATGATCTCAATTGCAAAAGTGTTTATATTAAGGCAAAAAGGGAGTTTTCATGTTCAATTGCTGCATTTCATGCATTTAAAGTGTTTCATGTTTAAGTTATATTCATGCATGATCATGTTAAATTTGAATTTTATTCAAAGAACATGAAGTAGGTTGAATGTGGAAGGTTGGCCAAGCAAATTTGGAGGAAAAACTGCAGAAAACAGCTTTTTCTGCAGCAAATCCGGCCATAAATCCGGCCAAATGTTGGCCGGATTGAAGGCCGGATAGTCAGGGGAGAAAAGAAAATTTTTTCGAGCATTCTGGACAGAATCCGGCCGAAAATCCGGCCTGAAATCCGGCCAAAAACTGGCCGGATTGTAAAAAAAAAAAAAAAAAAAAAAAAAAAAAAAAAAAAAAAAAAATCCGCTGTAGAAAATCCGGCCAACAATCCGGCCGGAAATCCGGCCAGAAAGTGGCCGGATATGCAACAGTAAAAAAAAAAAAAAAAATTTTGCCCAGAATCCCTCCACGAATCCCTCCAATTTCTGGCCGGATTGTGAACAGTAACCAGCGTAAGATGAATCCGTTTCACGATCATTGATCATTGATGACAAAATGTATAAATAGAACTTATTTTGTTCATGATTGTGGATTTTTTGTGTGAAATTAGCTTCCCTTTGCTTTGGATACTAATGCATATATTTGATTAGCAAAGATTAGCTCATGTCATGTTTTTATCCCTTGAACATTGTATGGTTCCACATGCTTGATCATTTTTCCTTTTTCCTTGAATTGCATGATTTTGTTGATTGCAACCTTTTATTTTTAAGAAATTTATTTGTTTTGATTTTGTCTTTTTCAGGGTGCAATAAGTGAACTTCCATTCTTTCTCAAATACGGTTGGAAATTCATCACTTGGACATGGTTTCGGATTGCGCAAGTCATAAGGGGAGTATTTTCTTTTACTCTTTCTTTATTTTCCTTTTCTCACATTGAGGACAATGTGAAGTTTAAGTGTGGGGGAGGAAATATGTGAACTTGCATTCTAATGCTATGTGATGATATTTTGTGAATTGAAATGCTTAGAAATATTGGAATTGTGTTTGAATTATTTGCCATGTGGATAATTTGCTTGAAATTGGGTTTGTTGGCAGGGAGTTTTCAT
The DNA here is from genome assembly GCF_003713205.1 of Coffea eugenioides. NCBI lineage: Eukaryota > Viridiplantae > Streptophyta > Magnoliopsida > Gentianales > Rubiaceae > Coffea > Coffea eugenioides. Next base: position 6,497,524 of record NC_040037.1, read on the forward strand.
CCATTTATAAGGAGAAACTCTGTAAAAATTTTTCTAAAATCTTTTCCAATATTTCATTATGGCCCAAAAGTTCTTCAAATTTTTGCATTTTCATTCAAAAAGGGCAAAGTATTCCAACCTTAAGTGTTTTATTCTTCCAATTGTTGAAATGTTATATGTATTTTGGAAGGTTTAGTCCTCATTTAACTTGGAAATGTTTATTACGCAATTAGAATTTTTACATTTTAGAAAGTATATTTGGTAAAATGAGGAAAATTATGCCTATAATTTTACATGTTTAATGAGATTTCTTCTCTTTACTTAATTTTGCAAGTAAGTGATTGATATAGTCGATAAAGGTTATATTCCTCCTTTGATTATTCTTATATATTTTCTAAGAGGGAATATCTATTTATTGTCCTTTATTTCTGAAAAAGAAAAAAAAAAAAAAAAAAGAGAAGAAAAGAAAGTAAATAAAAATTGTTCTACTCCAATGATTCTCGTACCGAGTAACCGGGGGTTGGCATCTACAAATGTCGACATTCGCGTAAAAAGGTACTTGAATTAAGAGTATGCATTAGCAACTTGAATAAGTGAAATGTTGAGTAACCGGGGATCTTCACCTAAAAGTGTCGATTTTCGCGTAAAAAGGCATTCTCACTATTTAAGTAAAATTTGTGTGAATAAATCCCTCTTAGTTATAGAATTTTGAGAAAAAGATGATTATAGGAGGAGGAAGGCTATAAATTGACTATGTGATTTGCTTATTTGTAAAATTAAGTTAGGGTAAGAGATTAAGTTTAACTTGTTGAATTTAGGGTATAATTATCTTTCCTTTACTTGATATTATGAGTATTTAGTGTAAATTGAATAATTGTATAATGATTATTTTCCAAGTCTTGAGGAATTAAATTGGACAAAGTGCATATATTGTTTCACCTCTTGAATCATTGCATTTGATTATGTGTGAATTGCTTGAGGACAAGCAATGATTTAAGTGTGGGGGAGTTTGATAAGTGACTAATTTACGTAATAATTGTATGATATTTTATATTATTTTTAATCACTTTAGTTATATTATTGGAAGAAAATGAATCATTTTGGCTATAATTGGTGAAAAATACTTTGAAGTGATTAAATGAGGTTTTTATCACTTTTTACTTGGATTTTGTGTATTTTGACAGTTTTGACACATTTTAGTATTTCGGCTATAACGTGAGCTACAATGATCGGATTGGGATGATTCTTGAACCCATTTGAAGATAAGAGATAGATCTACAACTTTGGTGAAGACATCTGAATCCAGTTTGAAGGTTTTCCAGGTCAAAAGGCCGAAGTACAGAGTCAATTGCTATTGGTCGAAACTGGAACAAGGCATGGAGCAGGCAAGGGTATTTCAGTCATATCTCAGCCTACACAGATCCAAATGAGGTGATTCTTGATGCATTAGAAAGATAACTCAAAAGGCTACAACTTTCGTGTTTTAGACATGAGTTGGTTCAGCCTCTAACATCAAGAAAAGATCGGTTGAAGTTGGGCCAAAAACAGAGCAAGTGATCCACACTCGGATCCACTATTCATCCGAACCCTCGGCTGTTTCTGGGTTAGTGGATCCGAGCTCGGATCCATACGGATCCGAGGTACTGTAGCAGCTCGGATCACTGTAGCAGCCCAGATTTACTGTAGCAATCCGGCCTGAATTTGGCCGGATTTATGGCCGGATTCCTGGCCGGATTGTGGTCAGAAAAGGCTGCTCTGTACGCGTAAAACTCAATTTCACCTCCACCAACTCACATTGGATGCTAGACATGTGAGAAACATTCCCAGCTGTAAAAGGGAGATGTAATCCTCATTTCTTGACCACCTTTCATCATAAAATAGCCAAATTCATTGCAAGAAGGGGAGAGATTGGAGTTCATAGCAGAAAATAGAGAGTGAGCTACGGGAGAAGCTGGAAGTTGCAGAAATGTAGCTCTTTCATCTCCCTAGTGTTAGTTTAGCTTAGTATAGAGTAGTGTAGTTTTTCCATTCTTGTTTATTATCTAGATTAGGATGCAAATGGAGGATGAAGAAGGCAAGGAAGAAAGCTCATGTGACAAGGGTTGTATTCCTTCCAAATCTTTATCTTTTGTATTTGATTCCAAATTTAGTTAATATACAAGTTCTGGATTTTGTGTTCATTATGTGTTTCTAAAGTTTATACCTTGGGTTTGGTTGAACTTTCTATAATTGTTAGTGTTTATTATTTGGTTATTTGACTGCTATGATTTGAGCAAGTTATTTAGCACTTTAGCTCTTGAAATCATGATTAATCTGGTACCATTAATTGTGATTATCTAAGGTGTTGTTTCTGCAATGAAAATTGAGATTTAACACTAGTTCAAGAAGTGCTAAACATAGGGAGTACACTCACGAAAGTAGAGGTGCATCTATGTGGTTTTTAGTGATTCATTTCATGTAATTTCATTGAGGAAATGAACTTGTAGCTAATTTCATAACCATGAGAATAGGTATGGATTAGTTATAAGTATAATTGATTCACTACGAAAGTAGGATTCAAATGCATAAGGAAATTACACCATAACTAGCCTAGATGTAGTAATTAATGATCCAAATATAGCACTTGCATGAGTAGTTAGGGATACCACAACCCAAGGAGCTTTCATTTGCTATTTTTTTGTATAATTTCATTAGGTTTTAATTTGTTATAATTCATTGATAGTCTAAATAATAGAGAAGCTTTAGTAGTACCGGTAATTGCAATCTTCCTTGTGGGATCGACCCTTAATACCCTATACTCGCTCACGATTCGTATACTTGCGATAAATCGCGTGTGGGGTATTTAGGAGTTTATAAATGTAAAACTTGATTAGGATGAGTTTAATTGTATATGTATACTCCGCGCACGTCAATAGCATAAAATATTTAGAATCTGATTTAAAGGGAAATATTCCAAAAAAATATTGGGTTAGCCAAACCAAAAGCTTTGAGTTTAAACATGTGATAGAAATGAGGAGGTGAATGACTAGCATTTATCATTTGTCTTTATCATTTGTATACATATTTATATAGCCAAATGAGCCGAGCACTGGCAGAGCTACTATGCCAAAGGAAAATTTCAATTTTCTATATAGATTTTTTTTAAAAAAATTTTAATTTTATCCCCCTAGTTTTGGTCGGAATTATATATAATTTTTTGAATTAATCGTGGACAAAAAGGTCTAAGGAATAGAACCTAAGTACCGAATTCCCATATAAACAGTTCCATTCATAAACTCCTGATGCGTGGAATCATGGCCAGTCAACTAAGTCAATAGATGTTATTCCCCTAGGGTTTACACAAGCTTCAGAGGCGGTGGCTGGTAATGTTGACCTTGGCTCAAGGTTTGAGGCATTGCCACACATGTCAGACATCCTAGTAAAGCAAATCATGGAAGCCCTCGAATTGAGGTTGTGTCTAATTTGCCTGGCAGATAAATTTTTTATCAAGTTTGTCCATTATAAATATTTTAAAAACTATAATTACAATAATTTAAAAAAAAATTCAAAATTTTTAAACTATATATTTTAAAATATTAAAAAAACACACTTATAAAATTTGTTTAAAAAACTTTTACAGTAAGTTACAGTAAAATTTTAGACAAACACCCAAAAAATTCACTTGCCAAACGGGCCAAAATTTCAATCAAATGGCCTAGGGTTGTGTCAGCAATAAAAAAAAACCATATTAGAGAAGTTAATTTTATGCATATAATGAGCATGGAGTAAATACAGACCCACGTTGATGAAAAAAAAAACCCCTTAGTATGAACTTCATTGTCACTCTGTTCCTGTTAATTGCTAGAATCTACCTAAGCTGGTATTTACGTCTCAAGAACTTTCAGAGAAACCCACCACTGAACAGATTACTTGCTAACATTTCCATGCCGACCTTGATGTCCAAAGGAAGACGCGGTTATTCTTGATGACTTAAATGATGGCAAAAGATTATGAGGAGAACTTCTGTTCCAATTTACTTTTGCACATTGCTAAATTTCCTTAATATTGTTCAAAAGCTGAATATCTACCCAAAAATTGAACCAAGCTTAAAAATTTAGAGAAATATATACACTCAAAAATGAAAGAATCAAACACTGCAAGCACTGGCCCCCGCGTGAATGGTCCAGCGGCAGCGGCTTTCACCGGTGACCCTTGAGGTCACAAGTTCGAGTCTCCGCTACGCTGGATTCCTCCGCGCACTTAACGTGTTCGGGCCGGGTTGGGGCGCCGGGTCCAGACCGCAGGGGATTAGTCGGGTCCCGTAAGAATTGATCCGGACACCCTTGTGTCGACAAAAAAAAAAAAAAAAAAAAAAACTGCAAGCACTGGTCATGTGAACTAGCCAAAACCCAACTTCATTAAAACTTAGTCCCATCTTTTAACATTCAGCCACACCAATTGTAGGGGAAAAAATGCAATAAAAGTATAAATCTAGCATCAAAACTGCTTGTAATTAAGATAATCTTAGTTGAATTTTACATCAAGGTAACCATGTTTATGGTCAAGTTTTTGGACAACAGCATGTGAGCAGCAGGTGATTAACTCAATCGGTTTATCCTCATTTTGTTACAAAATCTAACAATAAAAGATGCAATGCAAATGGCCCCAGAAAGTGTGAGACTCTGAAGCTGTATGGTAATGATGCTGTTTATGAAGCAAAGTGATTTCTGATATAATTGAAAAAGAAAACCTAGTATTCAGCAGCATAGAATAACTCAGTAGAGGCAAGGACATCAAACTATAAATGCTAACCAGAATGGCTCTACTTTCCTCTTGTAACCTCTCCATGTCAGATTTTAGTTGGTTCACAGCACTTCCCTGGACAGAAAGAACAAAGTCTTATAAGCCAAAGCACAGGTGACATGGAAAGTTCAAAATGGATACGATAAAATGAAAATGGCCAGTGGGAATAATAAAAGTTAATAACATATAAATTGAAATTAAAAAAAAAAATACAATACAAACAAAACCCACAACACCGTGAATGGAATTTTACAAAGTCCATTTACATAGTCCCAACATCAATACACTGAAAAATAGTCAATCACAACTGTACTTAACATTCCTTATGATGTATAACAGTTGCATTTGTCAGCATCCAACCAACTTGAAGATAAATTGAGGACAAAAAATACCCCAAAATGATCTACCTTATATCAAAACTATAAGGCTGCTATACATAGACATTGAACCACATCATCAGCCAGAAAAATTATTCTACGTATTGCGGTGGACGCCACCAAAATAGTAGCACAAACAAAACTATACCCCCTAACACAACACCAATCCAGTATCTAATAACAACACAGATTGCCCCACCTTTGTCCCTTCAAAAGCCAAAGGAGTTTTTTTCTGTCTTTCCCGTCATTCTTACTGTCAACTCTCCAGAAGGCTAATAATTAACAACCAAAATAGAAGCTATGCTGGGCTGCCTCCTATGCAGGCATTGCAACAAAGACTCCAAAACCTTACTGATGATAAAAGAGAGACTAATAACAATCAAATTTTTCTGGAGATCTTCTAAGTAAAAGGTTTGAATTTTGAGGATACAATATGCAAAGAGATGTAAAGTAACAGAGGCACAATACCTCCTTTAACCATAAGTAAAGCATACACATGAAACGGTCAGTTAAAGCATCATAAATAAACCATGAATAAAATATGCAAGCAAGAAAAACAGTCAGTAACTGATTATTATCCGAGCCCCCGGGGTTAGATCACCCGGTCTGCGGCTGAAAAACCATTCGCAAGGTCGTGGGATCGAACCTCACCTAACGCCTGGGTGCGGTTGGGGTGGCGCTGTACTCCAGGCGCAGGGGATTAGTCGGGCTGCCTTCGGGTCTTGACCCAGACACCCCTGTGTTGACAAAAAAAAAAAAAAAAAAAAAAAAAAACTGATTATTATCCAGGCTGTACAAGCTTAATCAGAACATATAGTTGAATAAGAGACATTGACCAAAGAAATCCAAGAAACATACTTATTATCACGTAAGCATACACACAATTTTTAAAGAAAAGTAGCATGTACTTGCAAGAACGATTTCCACAAATGAACACAAAAGTCAAAACCCACAAGTTTGACAAGAAACAACCTGTTGATTATAGTTATCTGTAAGAGCTGAATTTTCAGCAGCCAAAGCTCGTGAAGCATCAACCGCACGTTGCAAAGAAAATTTTTCGTGTTAAATCTTCAATATGCTGAAAATCAAGAAGATGGTGAAAACAGAAAAGAAAATAATGTTAGAATGTCACCAGAAAATCCTAAGGCCATTCCACTTTAATCCATACTACAGTTACATTTCAATGCAACTTCCATGGCTACTTTCATCATGGGTATCTTTTATCAACTGGTAAATGGCAATTAGCATATGTACCACAGCAGTATAACATGATCTTATGCAATTGACTGCCCTTGTACACTTACATCTAATTTTGGTATATGAACTAGTATATCAATTTATCCATCTCCAAACATTGTTCTTCAGCTAGCACGTACCTTAAAAAAGGGACCACAACAAAGGAATTCATGTATCAGTCACAAAAGAAAACATAAGACTCCATTTTTTTATTTTTGGGGGAGGGGAAAGCCCAAAACCTAACCCAAAATGTCCTTTACATGCTTCCAACAAAAACTCTAATATAGATCGAAGGTTAAACCTTCCAATATGATCTCCCTTTTATCTACCCAGTTTAAATAGAAAATGATTACTTAGAAAAGCTACTGCAGCATAACCCAAAACGACAAAATAGAATGAAAGTGAGGGCCCACATAATGAATGCATAGATGAAGTAATGTTTAGCAATACAAAAAAGAGGGGAAAAAACACTAAAAACCTGTTCTAGCGCAGCAAAGCCTTCATCTTGTTTTCCGTGGATAAAGCTCTTGTCTATTATCCAAGCTTTTGCCCATAACTTGCTTGAACTTGTCTGCCCCATTACCCATTACCCAAAGCAACGGAAGACTGTGTTGAGTTCTGTGCAGGATACGATCCTAAAGTGTCCTCTGGGTGTACCTTTGAACCAAGTAGCTCAATCTTCGGTCCGGACATAGGAGGCGATGCAGAAGGACCTCGTGATATATTGATGGAATCAAGGAAAGATGGACGAGACCGCCTGACATTAGTTTCTGAGGATAGAGTTTGTTGCCTATAATTTGATGAGCTGAAACTAGAATTGTAAGAGTCAGGTGTCCATGGAGATAAATTATTGGCACCAGACAACTGAGCTGGGCTGCTATTAAACTTGCTCTCTCCTAGATCAGAAACCATAGAATTATTATAGTCATAAGCGCCCATCTTCTCCACTACAAAAGAAAAGTAGTGACTATTACTCATCGCGGACTGCATGGAGACCTCCATGAAAAAAAAAAAAAAAAACTGACAGCTTTGTGAGAAAACAGGCAGCCATTTTACAAGAAATGTTCTAGGTAGCCAAGAACAATGGAGATTTCAATTATGTGTTATAAAATCGCAAGAAAGCATAAACACAAAACCAATTAAACAACAATGGGATTACCTCCAAAAGATGAGGGCGTATATTTGCTAAACATGTGATTCCCATAACCTGAGTTTTCAGGTAGAAAAGCATTTCCAGAATCCTCAGGAAAGCCATTTGTAGTGAAAGAATGAGAGCTTTTAGAATTAGTTACTGAGAGATCTTTCAAGTGGCTATCACTGTTACTAGCTAGACAAGGTATCATACAACCCATCATAGCCAGACGGTCTTGAAGTACTGTCAATGTTCTCAAATGGCAGATGAAGAGCAAAAGTTTGATCTAATGCAACTCCAGATGATGTGCTTTCTAAGGCTCCATCAATCCCCTTTTTGTTTTGTGGGTTATAATCCGCATTTAGTTGTGAAGTGTCCTAAATTCTTTGTCTGATGACTGAGAATGCAATGGTACAAAAGTGTTAACTGCAAATTAGTTTACAGGAGGAAGGTTTGCACTTTCATCATGAGAAAAACTAAAGCTACTTTTCTGGGATGCCACAGTTTCCTTGCTATCTTTGTTAATTACTACACCAGCAGGTTCTGAAACAGCTGCTCCAACTGCATCAGATGTACCAGCTACATCAGAATCAACAAGCCGTACACGCTCAGAATCCAAAAGTTGCTTCTCACGGGACCCCCCATCAGAGGTGTTAATTTGGGTAACAGAGGTAGTCTTTATGGCCCTTTCAGCAGCATTTTTTAACGGAACTCCTCTAGCTGTGAGGCAATAAATAAGCTAGTCAGAGTGATCAAAACATCACAGTTTGTATCCAGCTTTTCTATATAACAAAACAAAACACTTTTCTATAGCTAACAAAACAAGATATGACTTCAAAACAAAAAACTCCACCTTGACCGAATATTAAAAAATACTGCTTTCAACAGCCTAAGTTTCTCATTTCTAATATGATATTATTCAAAAAGATCTCTTTAGAGCAACCATATTAGTGTGTTTCTTTTTCCAGCTTTTGCTCAAATCTAGAAGCACAGGAGAGGAAAGAAGAAGTAGCCAAGCAAATGTGGGATGCTGTTTTTCAGACTCGGACCGGACCGGCCGGTCGAACCGAGAACCGGCCAGGTAGCCAATCTTATCCAATTTAAAAAGTTGGGGAGTAATAAAACCGATAAAATTCGATCAAAATTCAGGTCTAACCAGTGAACTGGTTAATTGTATTAAACCCGGTTTTCGTTTTCTCCTCTCTTTTTTTTGCCTAATTTGTTTTTTTTTTTTAACTTGAAGTCTTGACGTTGACTCTTGTTTCCATCTGATCGACTAAATTAGAAAAAAAGAGGCAAAAAAATCTGGAAAAATAGGAAACAAAACCAAAGTACCAAACGACCTCTTTTCTTCATCTTCTTCGGCTCTTCCCTCTTGCCGCCGTAACCCTGGCTCCTTTACAAGTCCACCGTCGCTAATCGCAACAGGCTTGCGCACCTCTACCGGACTTCACCACCATAACTACCCCTCCATCCCAATGTGATAAATAACAAAAAATGGGGCTCAAATCAATGTTCTGTATGGTTTATTTCATTTCTAACAACCTTTTTTCCACTTGTAATAAATTTCAATATCATATCTTTGCTATCTATATGGAGTAACTATGCTTAGTGATGTTTGAATTGTTAGATTCATAAGTTTATTAACTTATTCAGAAATTAAATATTCGATTACGAGAAAAGAAGATGTTGCATTTTTTTTTTGTAATAGAGTACTTAATTTTGTTTAGCTCTAGCCGTATAAGAACACCGAAAAATCTAATTACTATCTCAAACGATACCGGCTAATTTTGACAAAACTTGTCCAATTATAATCCACTAAGGTATAAAATTTACTGAATGAGAAATGATTCTTGCTAACTGCATTCTTGGATTTTCCGCGACCCTTCCGGGAGCTATGATTCAGAATAGACATTATTGGCAAATGACTCAGTTATCGGATTCTGTTAAGTGGCATTTACCTAGTCTTAAAGGTTAGTATATTAGAGAAAAACATATTTGTTCAGAAATCAGCAAATTGATGCCTTAAAAATCTGAATTTCAGGTATGCAAGAGATTTAACATTGTGAACATTGGGAACTTTCTGGCAATGTAAAGGCCTACTCGAAATGCAAATGTTGGAGGCTTTTCCATGCTTCAAAGTAGCTACCGTTGGGAAACTTCTACCTGAAACGGAATAAGAGAGGGGATCTCGAACTTTGATCCTGTGGATGATGTCTAAGCTAGCTTGCCCCTTAAGCTCATTCCCACACCACCTTCTTTGCCAAAGCTTAGAAATTCTTAATGCTGAACCCTCACAGCCAAATTTATTTGTTCATGGATTTGACACTTTTTTTATAATTTTTTTCCCAATGGGGGAGGGATGGAATTAAGAAGCGGGGAGGGAGTTACAGGATTGGAACTCAGAATCTATACTTTCTGGGATCTCAACCTTGGATTTGACACTATTTACTTGTCCTAAACAATAAGCAAAGTTACGGTGCCATAGAAACATGAATCTAAATAGCACTGTGTCAATAAATGAATTTTTCAACTCATTATATTAATTTGCGGCGAATTTTCATGTCTCTGATTTCTTGTGAACATCCATAACTAAATGCATGCTATCTGATTTCTTCCAAATGGTTTTCTATTTTTTTTTTCCCATCTCGGTTTGATTTGCATTCCATCGAAGATGCATCCCATCTGCTTCTAAACAACCATTATTGTTAGATCTCGTCCTAGAAAACTGACCAACGAGAGTAATAGGATTTTTGGCAACTCAATAATAACAATAATAAAACAAATAAATCAAACAGAGAAACACATGAATTTATGTGGTTTGAGGTAGCAGATTTATTATAACAGGAATAGAGTATAAAAGAGAGAGTACAAAATCCTAGGAATAATTTTTAGGTCCAAAAGGCACTTAAAATTGAAAACACAAAAGAGTCTAAATAGCACTAAATGCTTAATAGCCCAAAGGCCCATGATTTACTCTTTTGATTTGATACCTAACCAAAACTACTCTCTTAAACTGGGGTGTGGGCTCTCTAAAACTTTCTTGAACTGGCGCACACGGCACTTGGGCTAGTGCTCTTAGCACAATTAAACTTAGTAAGTCCACTGTATTTATAACCATTAAGAAGAGATACTTATTTATAAAAGTCCGATGTGAGATACAAAAGCACACTTAACAAATCTCCACTTTGGCATGTATCCAACATCGGTAAATAGTAGACAAATAGTAAACAATCTCCACCTTCTCCATAAAAGTTCCAACGGATCTCAATAAACCATAAAAGTCTCAACGAGCCACAACGAGCCACCAACGAATCAATATGCAAAAGGCTCAACAGGTCTCAACGGACTAAATCTCACATAAGGTTCAACAGATCCGAACGGGCTAAAAACCACGAATATAGTAATCTTAATTCACCTTCTTCTCAAAAGCCTCAGCAAGTTCCAACGGGCCAAATAACTCTTCTTCAAAACCCAATTGAATTCCAACGAAATTTTTTTTCTTCACTCTCTGTAGCGCCCAAAACCTGTTGTTGTCATCAAGAATCCAAAATCTGATCTGACTCAAAACCTGAAACTCTGAAACCAATTTGTTAGGTCTGGTCATAGGAAATTGACCAACCAAAGTAATAGGATTTTTGGCAACTCAATAATAACAATAATAAAACAAATAAATCAAACAGAAAAACACAGGAATTTATGTGGTTCGGGGTAGCAGATTTACTATAATAGAAATAGAGTATAAAAGAGAGAGCACAAAACATTAGGAAATAATTTCTAAGTCCAAAAGACACTTAAAACTGAAAACACAAAAGAGTCTAAATAGCACTAAATGCTTAATGACCCAAAGTCCCATGACTTGCTCTTTTGATTTGATACCTAACCAAAACTACTCTCTTAAACTAGGGTGTGGGTCCCTTAAAACTCTCTTGAATTGGTGCACACGGCACTTGGGCTGGTGCTCATAGCATAATTAAACTTATTTAAGTCCACTATATTTATAACTACCAAGAGGAGATACTTATTTATAAATGTCTCGATGTGGAATACAAAGACACACTCAACAATTATTCATTAATTTGACCTTAATGAATCAAATACCTTCTATTTATAAAGTACACGCATAATAGAAATCAGAAGATCATAAACTAATCTAATGATAACTGCATAATTCTTGGAGCCACGTAACGCTATGCATAATTTTTTTTTTTCGGTGGCACAAACGTAGTGTAATACTATTATTGAGTTCAGTCAGTTGCCTTGCTGGTTTTTAACCATAGTCAAGGCAGGGCTCGCGATCTAACTTGATGCAACTCTTTCCTATATGTTCTTGGGACGACTCTTCCATCAGGGTCCTAAATAGTTTTTTTTTTTGGTAATGAAAGGAAATTGGGTCCTAGATAGCTTTATTATTTGTTAACTTACAACAGGCTTCTTAAGATGCATTTTCTAATTAATTGAGACTGAAAAATGTTCTGACAACTGGACTAAATCACTTTGTGACAACATGGAATTAGAAGATCCTCTTGGCATTTTTCCGGTGGACCGACAAAATGCTAGCTTCAAATTGGGTGATCTTGTCTTGAAAAGGACTAGGCTTGGGATTGAGGCCAAAGACATTACTTAACCAAGTAAACATTCCCCTACCTTAGAATATATGTCGCTTTAAAAGACCAAGACAAACCTGCAAGACGTTCGTAATATGTCGTCGGGACGATGTTCATCAAAGTTACTCGACTTTAGTCATCATGAGAGTTTTTACAAAACCCAAGTTGCACATATTCGTAGTGTTGTCTTCCACTGGGCTTTTGGTACATTCTTTGCTGTGAAATCATGAAACGTTTTTGCACAGTACAGCACAAGCCAAACTCAAACGCACATGATTCCGCTCATAATTATTCAACTTTACGTACCATGAGTGTCTTTGTTATCTATTGTATACTTAAGTCAAATGCTTGAGACAAGAATAAAATAACCCGTTGAAAACCTTGGAAGAGTAGGACATTGCTAAGAAACTTGACTTAGACAATATCTCGAGGAATCTCGAGTACATGTACAGGGTAGGGGCACTTGAGATTGCTAGAGGATACAGAAGAGTTGAAAACTTGGTGCAAGGCTAATATGTACTCACATTCTCAAGCATTGGCAACAGATTAGTGGTTTAGTGTGTTTGCCCTGTGTGTGTGTGTGTTCTGTATTTCTCATATTTGTATATATCTATACAGCCAAATCAGCCAAGCACTACGGTGCCACCACTAGCCCGACTGGGATCCTCTGTCTAGGTATCCTGTCCAAGCTCTCTGTCCAGGTATAACAAAAAGCTAAGGGATTGTCTTAACAATTGTTTATTATCCTATCAATCTTTCTTAACATTCCATATTAGGTTATAAACTTTTAGTGATCGAAGACCATAAGCCAAGAGCAAATGCAAATGATTGCACTAATTACTCGACTTTAGTCATCATGACAGTTTTTACAAAACCCTAGTCTTTACTTTGAGAGTCTTGAATTATTCCACCTTTAGTACAACATAAGACAAAATCAAACACAAAAGATTCCTCTATTTAACTTTTTTTTTTTTGAACTTTGAGAATCTTGAAGTATTATACTTGTGTCAGGAGCTTAAGACAAGGATAAAAAAAAAAAAAAACTTGAAGACTACAGCATTGAAAATTTGCAATTGCGATATATATATATATATATATATGTATATTTTATAGGATAGCTGGGATTGCTAGAGGAAATATAGGAATTCAAAACCACGCAATGGTAACAGGTTAGAGTTTTTCTTCTTCTCCTCTAGTCATGTAATCATATTCTTCCCTTTCTATTCGATGCAACATCTTAAATGCATACATAGGCGTATAAATATATTGTAGCCTGTTATTATTAATGTGCATGGTTGAATCAAAAAATAAGGGTAACCGACAATTGAGCATCGAGTGGCAACACTGAAAGCACAATATTTGCTATTTACAATTTGATTTTCAAGCCTGATTTAAGGAAAAGGAAAAATAATAAAAACATTTACATGTGTGGGACTTGGGGGAAAACTATTAATTAGGACAAAATTTGAAGGTGCAAACTCCAATTTTCTTTAGATGTGTTTGGAAGCACTCCTACAAAATACATACAAGTTGAGAAGGAAATCTGAACCAAATTTAGTTTACCACAAAGCACAGTCAACAGGAAAATACAGCTCTCGTTTTCATTTTCCAGATAGAGATCTTAATTATAGCATTTGGCACTGAAACACCTAAAAAATGAAGAACTAAGCTCACCCCGTACGTCTCCTTACTGTCTCTCTGATAGCCATGCAACAAGGTCCAATATAAAACGAAAATTGGATGTCAATGACCAATAACATATTATCGAAAAATTGAATGAGTTCAACTGCATCCTCATCGTTAAATTTCCCACTTAATAAAAAATTACTCCTACCAAGATTTCTGAAGAAAATTAATGCTTTTATGTAGACCCCAACTTATAAAAAAAAAAAAAAAACTAACTAAGAATGTTGCAGTTATCTTTCTCACAGATGACCGTGGCCTAGAAATCTAGAGTATGACGATCAACCATATGGATCAACCAAAAGGGTTGTCCCCTCCTTCCTTAATCTATAAACAGGAGAATAAGATCGAAGCCATACTAAAAATGTTTTTCATTGCTTCCCCCAAAAAAGAAAAGTTTTTAGCAGTTTTTCCCTTAAAAATTCTTTAAACTAAAGTCATGTTGCATCATATTTTTCATACCTCAAATGGATTGTGTATTCATTCCAATTTAAACCCATCAATTTGTTTTGTAATTTCCACTTTTCAGCATGAGTATTTGTCTTAGATATTTAGAGTCAGAAAAGGATGCCAACTTGAGCCAATGTTGACCTGCATTAGTCTAATGAAAATGAACATATAGAAATCCATACAAAATAACTATATTTAGAACCACCAAGAGAACTTATTTATAAATGTCTCGATGTAGAATACAAAGATACACTCAACAATTATTCATTAATTTGACCTTAATGAATCAAATACCTTCTATTTATAAAGTACACGCATAATAGAAATCAGAAGATCATAAACTAATCTATTGATAATTGCATAATTCTTGGAGCCATGTAACGCTATGCATTTTTTTTTTTTGGTGGCACAAACGTAGTGTAATACTATTATTGAGTTCAGTCAGTTGCCTTGCTGGTTTTAACCATAGTCACGGCAAGTTAGATATGCCTGGGGCAACTCTTTCCTATATGTTCTTGGGACGACTCTTAATCCATCAGGGTCCTAGATAGTTTTTTTTTTTTTTTTTTTTTGTTGGTAATGAAAGGAAATTGGGTCCTAGATAGCTTTATTATTTGTTAACTTACATCAGGCTTCTTAAGATGCCTTTTCTAATTAAGTGAGACTGAAAAATGTTCTAACAAGGGGACTGAATCATTTTGTGACGACATGGAATTAGAAGATCATCTTGGCATTTTTCCGGTGGACCGACAAAATGCTAGCCTCAAATTAGGTGGTCTTGTCTTGTAAAGGACTAGGCTTGGAATTGGGGCCAAAGACATTACTTAACCAAGTAAACATTCCCCTACCTAGAAATAGAATATATGTCGCTTTAAAAGACCAAGACAAATCTGCAAGATGTTCGTAATATGTACGTCGGGACGATGTTCATCAAACTTCCCCTGTCTTAACCCTTAAAATTTTTGAATTATCCCACACGAGGCTAGGCAATTAAATGGTGGACAGATATTACAAGCTAAATTATGCAACATCTTCTTTTCTCGTGATCGAGAAAAAGCCAAAAAGCAAAAGTTACCCCAAAAATAAAAAAGAAGGAAAAACATAAGGTGTGCATGGAAATGTCAAAAGCAAAGATAGATTGCTATGCACTTTTTTCTTTTGAAAAAAATAAACATTGAACCTTGATGAGACTTTAAAAATAGTTTAGGGACTTATTAACAAATAAAAAAACTTGAAGTACTTTTGTGAGACTTTAAAATTAGTTTCAAGGATGACGGGTATTTTCTACAAGTGCAAGTTAAATTCGAATTTATACCCATTTGACTGCAAGTATACAGGCCAAAATCGTAATGTAGGGTATGTATCGGGTCGATCCCACGAGTAGCAACTTAAACAATTACTAGATCCTAATTTACTCTATTATTTAGACTCATAATATATTTGAGCAGAGAATTCAGAATTAAATCTGACTACAATCTTTTTACTATCTAAAATCCTTAGCTAGATAATTGTAATATCACAAATAGAGAAAAATCCACAAAATACTTGAATTTAGAGATGTAGATTCCACTTATGACACAAATGATCCAAATGAATGAATTTAACACTTGTTACTACTCTTATTTAACCAGGGATTCATTTCCAAAATTGTCAAAACTTAATTCTCATGATAAAATTGGTCTAAAACAGCTTAGTTTTCCCTAATCTCTTGGTGAAAACTAAAACTGCTCTCGTTCATGCATGAAATGCAGATTTAATCCACTTGAGTGTAATTCTATTCTCATGAATTAACAACTCAAACTCCACTCATGTTATTCCATTGTTTTTACCATTTCTCAATGAGTAATAACAACTCTAAACCTACTATTGGTGATCAAACAACAACAAGTAATCAAGCATACACAACTGGACAAGTTAATACAAGATACAACAAGTATAAATCACATTCAATTCATATCACTTGGCCATAAGTTTCATCTACTCCCTAAATATAGAAATTTAGTTACTCATTGATGATATAATAATCAAACTCATAACTTCATTAAAGGAAAACATCTCAGTTTACAAGTACAAAAAAGATAAAGAAAAACTTAGCCAAGTAATGGTGAAGCCCTCCAAAAATCTGCTATGTCTTGTACTAGATGGATGAAGCCTCCAAGTGTTCTTGCAAAATTTACTAGTGATAAGGGTTTATTTTACATATTTTTAAGTGCATTTTATTATTTAATTTTGGTTTGATTATTTAGTTTTATAACTAAAATAACTAGGTTTTGGTAAAAATATATATTTTTGGTAAAAGTGGCTAATATTGCATTTCTATTGATTTTAGTGATAAAAACTTCATTTTTTATGCAGGTTTAATGATTCAATCACCACCAAAGGTTGTCAAGTGAGGTGAAAAATAGATAATTGGTGATGAATTCAAGTGGTTAAAAGAGAAATGAAGTGAAAAACGTTTAAGTGAAGAAGTGCGGTTCAAGACAGTTTGACACTCTTCGGTTTTTTGACTATATCTGGAGCTACACTTATTGGATTGAGGTGATTTTTATACCATTTTAAAGATAAGAAAGAGACCTACAATTTTTATGAAGACATCGAAATCCAATTCTGCTGTTTTCATGAACAAAAAGTCAGAATACAGAAGCTACATTCTGTGGTCGAAAATCGAAACAGGGGTTTGACTAGGTGATAGTATTTCAATCATATCTCAGGCTACAAAGCTCCGATTTGGATGATTCTTGAAGCATTGGAAATCTAACTCAAAGGGCTACAACTTTTGTGTTTTGCACAAAAGCTAGTTCGGCCTTTATCATAGATAAAATCGCAGTTGAAACAAGGCCAAATTGAAAACGTGAGTTAATGCCGCATTTTTTGTAGTCGCGTTTTGTAGCCGAAAATCTGCAATTTGCTCAGCCATTTCTCTTGTGTTCAGACTACTTTCTAGCTATAAGTTGCAAGGAAATTCGGTGCACATGCTTCAGAAGACCAAAGGGCAAGAAAGGTAGCTTATTTTCAAGTCAAAAATATTGGTTATTGACTATGATAACAAAGTGGAGATTTGGGAATCAAGGGTTGGAATTTGACTTGGAAAAATGGAGCCTTTGAGTAGTTTTTATGCAGAGACATTGAGGGAGGTCTGGGCATCCATACGTAGCTAGTATTCTTACTAAAAAACATATTCTCTCTAGCTAGAAACTTGCAAAGGGTCAATTAAGGTTTCATCTTGTAATCATCTAAGTTCAAGACAAAGGAGATTTTTGGAAGGCTTCACCATATCTTGGCTAAGACTTTCTTTACTCTTGTTGTATTTGTAATTCATGATGATTTACATTAATGAAGTTATGAGTGTTTCATCATTCATGAGTAGCTAATTTCCTTTATCTAGGGAGTAGATGAAGCTTAAGGCCAAGTGATATGAAGTGATTGTGATTTATACTTGTTATATCTTGTTTTAACTTATCTACTTGTGTATGTTGAACTACTTGTTGTTGTTTGATCACCAATAGCAAGTTTATAGTTGTTTTTACTCATTGAGAAATGGTAAAAATAATGAAATGACATAAGTAGAGCTTGAGTAGTATATTCATGAGATAGAAATACATTCAAGTGGATGAAATCTACATTTCATGTATGCACAAAACAGATTTAGTATTTACCAAGAAATTAGGAAAAACTAATCTATTTCAACCCATTATTATCATGAGAAGGTGATTTTGGTATTGTTGGAAATGAATCCTTAGTTAAATAAGAGTAGTAACAAGTGTTAAATTCATTCGTTTTAGATCTTTTGTTTCATATGTGGAATCTACATCCCTAGATCTTAATATTTAGTGAATTCTACTCCTTTTGTGAAATTGCATTTATCTAGTTAAGAATTTTTGTAGTTGGATTAAATTCTGAATTTTCTGCTCAAATTTATTGTGAGTCTAAATAATAGAATAAATTAGTATCTAATAATTGTTTTAATTGCTTCTCGTGGGATCGACCCGATACATACCCAATATTACGATTTTGGCCTGTATACTTGCAGTAAAACGGGTATAATTCGGAATTAAACTTGCATTGATATAAAAATCCCGTCAAGGCAAGGGTCGCGCAAAAGAACAAAAGAGGCCACTGCTGCTCTTTTAATCCAACGTATGATGTTTGACCTCCCCTTGTTTCTCTCCATAAAAGCAGCTCAAAAGTTCCTTTTCCACTGGTCAAATTTCCACCTCTTGATTCCCAAATCTCAGATTTGTTAAGATAGTCAATAATAAAGGTTTTTGACTTGACAATAAGCCACATTGTCTGCCCTTTTGTCTTCTGAAGCATATGCACCGAATTCCCTTGCAACTTATAGTTGGAAAGTAGTCTGAACACAAGAGAAATGGCTGAGCAAATTGCAGAATTTTGGCTACAAAATGCACCTACACAAAACGTGGCTTGGAGTCGCGTTTTGTCAACTCGCGTTTTCAACTCTATGTTTTTGGCCTTGCTTCTGCTGCGATTTTCTCTATGATGGAGACTGAACTAGCTTTTGTGTAAAACACAAAAGTTGTAACCCTTTGAATTAGCTTTACAATGCTTCAAGAATCATCCAAATCAGAGCTTTGTAAACTAAGAAATGATCAAAATACTGTCACCTGGTCAAACCCATGTTTCATTCTCGTCCATAGAATGCAACTTCTATATTTCAACTTTTTTCCATGAAAACAACAGAATTGGATTTCGATGCCTTCATACCAAATCTAGATCTTTCTCTTAGCTTCAAAATGGTACAAAGATCATCTCAATCCAACATGTGTAGCTCCAGATATAGTCGAAATACCAAAGAGTGTCAAAACTGTCTTGAACTGCATTTCCTCACTTAAACGTTTTTCACTTTATTTCTTCTTTACCACTTGAATTCATCACCAATTATCTACTTTTCACCTCACTTGACATCCTTTGGTGATTGAATCATTAATCCTGCATGAAAATAAAATTTTTACCATTAAAACCAAAAGAAATGAAATATTAACCACTTTTACCAAAAATGTATATTTTTACCAAAATCTAGTTATTTTAGTTATAAAACTAAATAATGAAACCAGAATTAACTACTAAAATGCACTTAAAAATACGTAAAATAAACCCTTATCAAATACCCCTACACTTGAACCATTGCTTGTTCTCAAGCAATTTAGAATTACAAATAAACAGTGATTCAAAGTATTTGAAAAATGACTATGTATGCTCAAGTCAACTTCATTTTCTCAAAATAGGGTAAATAACCATTATGTGATTTTTCTTTAATCCTCAAGTACTTATAATATCAAGTAAAAGAGAGCTAAATATACCATAATTATGCTAATTCAACTCAATTTCTCATTTTTATCCAATTTCACAAGCAAGCAACTCATATAATCAATAAGGATGCTAACTAATCTCATGATCAAGTTCTTATTTTTCTTAAAGAGGGATTTATTTTCTTTCTCTTTTCTTTATATATATTTTTTAGATCTAAATACTACTTAAGTTGTGAAAAATGCCTTTTGACGTGAAGATCGACATTTT